>NC_136507.1:52547273-52572273 GCF_053919585.1 Euprymna scolopes | reverse complement strand
TGTTATTTAATTCGCTCTGAAACTGAATATGAGTAGTGGAATCCCATTTGCTTGATGCTTGTATTGACTACTCTAATAATGTGTGGAGCACTTCTACTTAAATTCTAGTCTTTTCAATTTCAAGAATGAATGCCCCCATCACTACAAAATAAAAATTGTTAAAAACCTACCAAATCGTAAACAAATTAATCTCATCCACAAAAAAAAAACACTATTCATTACATTAAAAAATATAAAATTGGTCGTTAATAATAGAAAAATTTCCTAATTATATCATCACAGAACAAGTTAAATTGATTCAAAACTTTAAAATATACAATTACAAATAATAATATCTGACATCACATCTCAAACTATATTAACATATACTATCATCAAATACAACCACAGGAAGGAAAAAAACCCGAAAAAATAAAAACAATAAAATTACACTTATTATTTGGTATGGCACAATCACATTGACATACCGGTTCTCGCCAGATCACCAGAGTTAAGCAACGTTGAGCCTGGCCAATACCAGATGGGTGACTATTTAGGAAGGCTAGGTGCTGTATGTACCTTCTGGGAAGGTTGGGTGTGGGGCCAGCATTCTTGTCCCCCAAAAAAACTCCTCGCTACAAAAAGTATCTACAAAGTTGTGGATGGCCTATGCCCCTTCAGGGGCTCGAAGATATGGTTGGGGGTTGGGGGTCATTATTTGCTGTAAGAAATATAAGACCTGTAGTCTTATCATGAAAAACAACTCCTCTTCAACACTTGAATCATTACCCTACCATACCAAAGTGACACTCACCTTAGATGGGTTGACCAGGCTTCCTCTAAATAAGGAAGTTTCATGGGCATATGACATACACAAGTAGTCCCCAGTCGCATGTATATTTCCGTCAGGGGTTATGATGACGTTAGGTTTTTGCAGCTCTTGCAGGAAAGTGTCAACGTCTTCATACACCTAGTATTCCCAAATGGTCACCTATCTGTTGCTGATCAGGCTCAATGTTGCTTAACTTTGGTGATCAAATGAGAACGGATGAGTTAATGTGATTGTGCCGTTATACAGCATACTTAAATCATTAGAAAGAACCAATATTATTTATAGGTTTGGATGTCTTTTGGAAGAATGTAACTCTCATAATAATAATAATAGAGCTGATGGCTGCATTGGTTTTATGGCCACTGCTCTATCCTGCCGCCTCACCATGCATCTTGTTGATTCTAGCTCATATTTGGAACAAGTTCTAGTTGATGGTACTAAAATAATATACTTTGAAACCAATTTTTAAAAAAATTAAAATATTCAAAGCTATTTTCGTTGCGGCCTGATAACCTACAATTATTGGCATTGCGTTTGAGACTTGAGGTGGCATTTTAAAATACTTAACATAATACAATTTTATCCTGTTATGCTAATTCTGGCACCACAGAATTTAAACTGTTAATATTTTTCCTGAAACAGTGTAGAAACGTTCTCTTGGTGTCTAATTGATTTCACTTGTTTGTTTTTTAGTTACCATTTGAATTCTCTTTTTCTCCAGCTTTTTTATTTATTCATCTTTTTCACCTGATGATGATTCAACAAAGAATCAAAAACGTTTGTGATGTATTCATTTTTTTTGGATTTTAGCACAAAAAAGATGATAAGAAAAATTGAAAAAATAAAAAAAGGTAGATTTAAGCAAGGTTTCTATTATTTTTAACAGTATTTGTTTATATATATATATATATATATATATATATATATATATATATATATATATATATATATATATATATATATAGCCTTGCTTTGACAGTCGAGCTGTATATTTCTTCCATTCCTTTTTTTATGCACATTTTATCTTTCTTTTAATAATATATTGGAATTCTTTCCCTTTTCCTTGTACCTATTTGCGAATTATTCCAGGGATTTCTGCCTTTTGGATTACTTTGGATCATCTTCCAATTACACAATTCCCTTGGATTTTACTTGTGCGAATGGAAATGTAACTAATTTTCTTGGATTCTGCATCTTTGGATTTTACCGTCATTGGATATTTTACCCTTCACCAGACTGTCCATTCACGTGAAACCACTTTTTATTCACCCTATTCCCTCTGCTTCACTTTTTGTTATCAAGTAAGATCTATGACTTACTTGTAGTTTCATTTAACACTTTTGCAAGCAAAATCCGATCCTGCATTTTGCTAAATCCTATCCTCTGATGAGAAGGAAAGTATTTCTTCGAAACTCTGTGGATTAAGGACTATCCACTTATTTATTGTTTCCTTTTTATAATTGAATATGTTTTGAACTCTTTTTCAAAGTGTTTTTAACATGTTCTATTAACTACTTGTTCTTATATATATATATATATATATATATATATATATATATATATATATATATATATATATATATATATTACAATAGAAAATGCAAGCATGAAAAGTAATATGTTTAAGCTTAAATATGGAAAAGTAAAGGACTAATTGTTAAAACTGGAAAAGAAAAGGACAAGATATTCTAGTAAAAAATATAATAAATTTATAACTTATAATATTCAGCATTAAGAATTGATTATATAATGTTATAAATTGAATTAAAAAAAAAAATTCTTAATGCTGCAATATTTTAAGTTATAAATTTATTATATTTTTTACTAAAATATCTTGTCTTTTTCTTTCCAAGTTTTAACAACTAGTCCTTTACTTTTCCATGTTTAACTTTAATCATATTACCTTTCATTCTCGCATTTTTCTATTGTAATCCATTATTTTTCTAGGCTTCCAATAATTCACTTGTTGTTTGTTTAATTTCAGTCTTATTTTTTTGTCTCCTAAACACATATGTAATAACAATGTATGGCACTCGTCTGCTTTCAATAAAATCCCTCCAATTATCTCCCTTTCATGCTTTCATTCTCTCTGTTTCATTCGTTACTTCTCTTTTCGCGATAGCAGTGAATTAGTAGCAACAGTAGTCGCAAAAGCGACGTGGTTGCTATAGAAAACACTCATAAAAAGCGTCGCTCACCTCCTTACATATTTTTACGATTTTGAACCCCAGAAAATTCATCATAACTTTTGTTTTACTGAATGAAAATTGAACATTTCAGATTGCAGTGAATATTAGTATCAATGTTTATAATATAATCCCAACCATATAAAAAAACGCAATATACGAGATAGGGCAATAGTACAAGTAAAAATTTAGAATTAAATTTTGTAAATTAAAAATTTACGACAAATTTATTATTCGACAATGAATACAAAGATTTAAAAAAAATTTCTTTATTTCATGGAGTTTCAATAAATGGCTCATATCATCAGAGGAAATGTAGTTATCAAGATAATATTTATAAGTAGTCCATAAACTTTGCTGTTTAGCACATAAATTGAAAACTAAAGTTTGCATATAAATTTTCATGTGCACAATTTAATTCCAAATTTATATATATATATATATATATATATATATATATATATATATATATATATATATATATATATATATATATATATTATGAAAATCAAATCAGCTTGCTTGCTTGGGCGTTTAAACCGTCCATCCGGTTTCTGACTTCCAGTTTAAAAAAATTCGTCTGTTTACCTATTTTATGGCCGCCTTGTCTTAAGTTCGCTGCTACTATTCAAAGCATGCACAAGGTTAAGAATATTTTTTTGTTTTAAATTATTTTAATGTGTTTTCCTTACAAATAAATGTAATTTAATCCCGTTTAGTTAAAAATGATTTAAATATAATCATACAATATATAGCTATAATCATATTTATAACCATATTTACTGCTTTTAGTACCACCCACGTGGATTTTGACGATTTTTTTTTTCAGGCCTAACTTAAAAACTTTTTTTCTTTAAGGAGTAGGGGAGGTAAAAACTTGGTTTTAGTAGTGCTTTTAGTAGGGCCTCCTTAATTTTTATTAGTTCTTCCAGAAGAGCTCTGGAGGCTTCCTGAGTTCCTGAGTTTTATTTTTTCACTCATCACATAGAGAAATGTTTTCTCAAGACAGCAAAAGACAATATAATCTCAAAAATCACTTTTTACTTTGAACATTTTTCATCTTACCCTTTAAGGGCCAACAGGTAGACTAGTATATATATATATATATATATATATATATATATATATATATATATATATATATATATATATATACAGAATGCAAAAGATATTTGAGGACATCTATCGCATCATATTTCATATTTCAGAATTATCAATGACAAAAACTATGACTACACAAGAAATGAAGAGACATGCAGTTATCCTAGCTGTAAAAGCTGAACATAGTGATTAAAGATAGCACGAGTTTTATAGCAGCAAGATCTTTCGTCTACAAGATTTTAGACGCAAGGTTTTGAAATTTGAAAAAACAAAACAAAAACAAATGTTTGCACTGACCCTACTTAGGACACCAGATTTTGTTCATCAAGTAAAGCAGACTATTGATGTGTATTCCAGAAGATTCACAAGACTGGTTGCAAAAAAAACAGCATGTTTCAGAAGGCACCATCGAAAATGTTCAATCAATCAATTTTATTGCAAAAACAAAACTAGCAAAGTGCAGCAAGCCATGTTGAAAAAAGAAAAGATATTGCATGCTTGTCCAATGCAACTTTAAATCTGAGTATGATAGGTATCATCTGGCAGTCTGTTTCAGGGAACAGAAACACAGAAAATGTTGTTCACAAAGGCATTAGATACAAATCTTATGCAACACGAAAAGGTCATTTCATGTCAGAAACAGTGAAAAAAAAATTGCCTAATTAGATCTGACTGATTCATGAATGAACTTAAAAACCCAGCAGAGGAAAATGTCATTTCATTCTCCTCAGATGAGAAAAATTGATTGTTATATCCTTACATTAAATAAGAATACAGCACGGAACACGGGGTTATGGGTGAAAGACAAAGGGGTTTATTTACAAGGAAATACAGGTGACATAAGAGTTACTCGACATCTCCGTGGATTGACCTGCAAATATGCTTCTGACAAGTCAATTTTTGTGAAAATTTTTCCTCCATTTAACTTAGAAAATATTTCCTCAGGGGTAGGGAGTGGATAGTTATGATCCTTTAAGAAATCATTAAGTCCCGTCCAAAAATCCCCACATACCCTGATTTTTTTATTTTTATTTTTCACATAAACTGTGGGTGATTCCCATTCAGAGTAGTCCACTTTTTTATTACTCCGATTTCTTTGAGTCTATTTAATTCTTTCTCGATTGTTTCTAATGTCAAATACGGAACCTTCCTTTTGGGTTTAAACACCAGTTTCGCTTCATCTTTCAGTTCAAATTTCACTTCCGTTTTAGTGCAGCAACCCAGACCTTCAGAAAATACATTTTTAAAATCCTTCTTCAAATCCTCCAACAAATCTTCCTGGCAGTTTGGGACTTTCAGATCCTGTCACATTTACACTTTTGCAAAATGAGTTTATTGGTTTCTCCCATAAATTGAAAAGTATCATCAAATCTATACCAAATAGATTAGAATTTTTTCAGGTATCACATACATTTTTAGTTTTTAACGTCTTTTCATTCAGGATCACATTAGTATAAAATTCACCCTTAAATTTTAATCTATTTCCATACATTCCTCTGGCAATTTTCTTTGTGCTTTGCAGCTTTGGAGAACCAATTTTCTTCCATGTTGTTTCATCAATTAAGGATATGTCACTTCCAGTATCCAAAAGACAGTTTACTTTCCGGCCATTAATTCTAACTTCAATATATTTCCTTTTTTCACCATACATGGACTCTTTTTTAGAATCAATGGTCTTTATTTCAGGCTTACAGTATTTCTCCTTTTTGCATACTGTTGACTTGTGTCCTTTATACCCACACTTATAGCATATTTTGCTTTTGAAGTAACACTCTTTTGTGAAATGATTTGTTCCTTCACACGTCTTACAGTATTTTTTTACATAGTGGTCACTTTGCTTTACCCTTTGTATGTTATCAACATTTTTCTCTTCGATACTAGTATTATCCTGTTTTAAATTTAACAGTTTTTGACATTCCTCAGTAACTTTCTGTAAGGTTATTTCTATGTCTTGGTTCATAATGGATAATATCCTAGAACGAATCTCTTTATTCTTTGAGGATGTTAACCCTTGCACAAATATCAAGCATTTAAACATGTCCTCTTTTAGCTCTTTCAATTAGAATAACTCGCATTGAGCATATACTCTCTCAGTATAGGCGATAAAGTCTTCATCATCTTGTTTCAAAATATTTAAACACCTATAACGAGTATAAAATAAGCTATCTTGCTCCCCGAAAATGTTTAATAAAATTTCTATAGTCTCTTTAAAAGAAATAACTTCGGGTTTTCTTGGAAGTATAAAATTAGTATACTTGGTATTTTCATGGGAACCCAGTTTTTGCAACAGTAAAATAATTTTATCTTCATCTGACCAGGCCTGGCATCGTTTGGAAAAAATATTTTTGTATCTACGATAATATGCTGGAAACGTTAAGCCTTTAGTTGGTTCATATAAAAATTCTGTCAGCGAATTTGCAATTCGTTCTGGAGTGAACCGACAATCCTTTTTTCTTCTTGTTTCATTAATATTGTTTTTAATACGTCATTTTGTTTTAACTGTTCTTTTTGTAAAAATTCCATCTGACTTTGTGGATCTGCCAGTGCTAATTGTATCGTTTTTGTAAACTCGGCTAATTGTTCCATGTTGAAGAATTTTTTTTTTAAACGCAGTAATAAAACAAAAGGTTAACAGTACCTGCACAAAGCATTAAATAAATTCACTGAATAGTTTTTTAAACCACAAAAAAAACATTCTTTTGTAGACAACGTTTTTGCAATACACACGAAATTGACACTGAAATACAATATGTGTTTTTTTTCGCCGTATTTTTTTTTCTTATGAAACAAAATAAATTTGAAATGGACACTTTAAAAAATTGTTCCTTTCAATGCTTCGTGAAATGTCAATTTCTCTTTTTTTTTTCAGTAAGACCGTAACAGACTGAATTAAAAAATATATATAACTTACTTTTTGTGTGTCTTAGCTTTTTTTTTTCAGTAGTTGAATTTATCCGTGCAGTATTTTCTTCTCTTTGTTTTCCAATATTTTTGGCTTAAAGTTCTCTTTTTCTGAGTTCGAATCCTGTCGCCATTTGTTATATCCTTACTTTAAATAAGAATACAGCAAGAAACATAGGGTTATGGGTGAAAGACAAAGGGGTTTATTTACAAGGAAATACAGGTGACATAAGAGTTACTCGACATCTTGTCTTATTCTCTTCCTGTCTTTTTCCTTCTCTCTCAGTCACGTGAGAGGGTATAGTTCATTTCATCTATGAAGGGATGTTAGGTTATTCCATTACATGATTGATAAAAATCAAAAAGTAAACAAAAGAAGTAACAGACGTATATGGACAGACTGTTTGGAAGTTCCAAGTATAATGCATTCGAGATTTCCTGCGTTTCAATTTTTTTTTTTTTTGTGGGGTAGGGGATCAACAATGAAGAACACATGATGCCTTTTCAAGCAAACTCTGCTGCTTGCATAAAGTTATCTATAATATAAATCTCACTTGTCTGTTTAAATGCATGTATGTATGTATGAGGGGTGTGCAATAAGTAATGCCCCTGACCCACTTCCCATAGCAGTAGAGCAACGAAACTTGGCACAGTTATTAGTATTTCTCTACATAGGAACCACCCAGAGTTATGCATTTCTCCCATCGTTTGATGCAGCTCTGGAAACCGTTTTCGTAGAACACCCCAGGTTGGTCCTCCAACCACGATGTGACTTCAGAAATCAAGGCTGCATCATCAGGGAAACGCTTTCAAAAACAACTTCATGGCTGGGAAGAGGTGAAAGTCAGAGGGTGCAAGGTCAGGAGAGTAGGGAGGATGGGGGAGGATTTCATAACCACACGCCCGTGCTTCTGATCTGGCGACATGCAAGTTGTGGACTGGAGCGTTGTCCTGCAGGAGGAGGGTATCTTTGCTGATCTTACCCCACCTCTGGATTTTTGATAGCTTCCCTTAATTTCCTCAAAAGTGAAGCATAATAGGCTCCTGTAATTGTGGTACCCTTTACCAGGAAATCTGTCATCACTACTCCGTCCTGGCCCAAGAAGATTGTGAGCATGACCTTGCCAGCGGAGGGCTGCACCTTTGCCTTCTTTGGAAGTGGTGAGTCCAAGTGCTTCCACTGCATTGACTGGCCTTTGGTCTCTGGATCATAGTGATGGACCCAGGTTTCATCCTGTGTAATCAGTCTTTTGAAAAACTTTGACTCATCTTCTTGGCACATCTCCAAATTCATCCTCGAACACTCGCTTCTGGAATGGTGTGAGCAATCTGGGAATCCATCTGGCAGACACTTTATGCATATGCAAATGGTCATGAATGATAGTTTCCACAGACCCTGTACTAATCTTGACATCTTGGGCTATTTGGCGAATAGTAATGCACAGATCTTCCAAAATGGCAGCCTCAACTTGACGGACAGATGCCTCATCAATGGCAGAAGGGGGGGGGCGACCAGGTTTGGGAGCTGTTTCCACAGACTTCCGGCTATGTTTGAATTCATGATGTCAGCGTTTTACAAGGTCATATGATGGGGCATTATCACCATAATTTTCTTTCATTTCATCAAAAGTCTCCCGTCTTCCTTTCAAATACAAAAATCGGATCACTGCTCAACATTCACACCTGACTCAGTTCAAACACCTGTAAAACAGAAACCACAATTAGTTCAGAGCTTTAATTTGCCACATAACCCGTAGAGGTATAAATCATTGCACATACAAAATTTTAGCTAGATCAGACAACTGGAAGTTGGTCAGGGGCATTACTTATTGCACGCCTCTCGTATGTATGTATGTATGTATGTATGTATGTATGTATGTATGCCTAAAGCTTTCAACAGAGGCGACAGATTTTCACGAGATTAATATCATTTTGAAGATCGGCGCCTCGGGCGACAAATATCGAAGAATTGGCTAAAAACATTAATTCCTTCACCCTCAACTGGGCACTTTTCTACAGGGAGGGTCGCTTTTTTCGCCAATATTTTCGAAAGTCATGCCCTCTTTTCGATCGACTAGCCTTAATTTAAACCTTTGCCATTTCCGGTTTGGTGATGGACACAGCGGCAAAAAAGTCACTTTTTTTATTTTTCACATTCTTTTCGTCCTTCGCAATCCGGGTTCGAGCCTGCCTGATTGCTTACTAACACTTTCTTTTTGCTCAACACACACCTCCAAACACCCGAGCAACGCCGGGCACCTAGACTAGTGGATTAATAAGGTACACAGCAGAAGATAAAGTTTAACACTATAGTACAAAAAGGCTGTTGCAACACGGTTATGTAGTCATAAAATTTATCTGCCTTAGACGGCAGATAAATTTTATGACCACATAATCTCTAGCATTTTACCACCTAGTTTCATAGATCTTATTCCACTGAACTACTGCATGGTTGATAAAAAGGGTTAAAAATACCCATAAAAGCAAAGAATCTCTAACAAAAAAAAAGTTTCCATAGTTCAATGTAATGGCCAGTTCGAACACAGACAACTTGATCCTAATATGTAGGTATTTTAGAGTTCGCATAGAAGTTGTTATTCAAACCGAAATTGATTTTATTGAATAAAATTATGAAACAATGTTATTCTTATTCTCAAACTATATATATGTATTTCATATGAACTCATTTGTGTCATAATACAAAACGTCCTCAGATACCTGATGCTTGCTGTAAATTTGCTTGTTTGTTTGATTGTTTGTTCACAAACCGACGTTAAATTTGAACTCAACCTCAGATCAAAAGTCTCAAACTCAAATACAACTGTTCTCTTCTCTCTGCACTTTCCACACTGACCCCAAAATAAAGAAGACGGCTCTTTTATAGAGAGACCCAACAACATCTCATTTGCATGCCCCCTCCCCCCTCTCGTCACATCACGTGATTTTCAGTCCATAAATACCAGGGGGCGGCCATTTTTATTTTCTCTTTTTTTTTCTTTCCTAACACGAGCCGCACGATGCATGAGGTAAGGTTCTTTACTTTTAACCACACGCCCCCTTGATCTCTAAGATCAATAATTAGTATCATAGTCTGCCATCCACGCTGGGCGTCTTCATTCACGGTGTGATCGTCGAAGAGGCTCTTCTTCAGACACTTCAACATCAGCATCAACCTCCCCTTCCTGGCATTCCGTCAATCGCTACCTTGTTTTTGGAGAGTACTTCAGTCACTGTACCTTTTCCCCAGTGAGTCGTGCAACGAGAATTGGGTGGTTTCACCAACACCTCTTCACCAACTGCGATGTCCATGCAGGCCTGTTCTTCTCTCTGTGTTACAGTCAATGGATGTCGCCATTCATAAGAAAAAATAGACCGGTGCGGCACTGAATTTTCGTCTTGACCAGTCGTCGGCGTCATATTGTACCAAAAAACTACTTCTTGGGGCGAAATTTGGCTTCTTGATGCCACAGCTTTTATAGTGCGATGGTGCCTCTCTATAATTCCATTTCCACTTGGACAGTATGTAGCTCTAAAATATAGCCCCACATTCCACTTCGCACATAAGTCTCTAAAAACTTCCGAACAGAAAGACGTACCATTATCCACCAACACCTCTTCTACTGGCCCCCTTTCCATAAAAATCTCCTCGACAACTCTCTTTACCTCTTCTGCTGTTTCATTCTTGATTTTCTGCCATATCGCTACTCTCTCAGGCCCACAATCTATCATAGTTACATGCGGTTCATGTTGATAATGTGTGATGTCAATGGCCAATCTCCGCCAATTCTCTTCAACATGCAGTTCCCCTTTTCATGTCTAGCCGGTGCAGGGTCCATTGATTGGCATTCCTTACATTGTTCTACCACTTTTTGGGCGTCTTGCATTGTGACGTGCGGGTTTACTTTTCTTGCCAGGAAAAGGGTCTGTTCCTTTCCAAAATGATGCAGGTTATACAGGTCTTTTAAATTCTCTACTGCACAACATGCTTGTGTAGTCAGGATTTCTTGACTCTTGTCAGCCCATCTGCTTTTTTTGTGACGGAACTAAGGTAATAGTTACCTTTAGTTTGAATTCTCGAACCAAGTCTCCCAGCGCTCCAAGTCTATGCTTAATAAGCATCTCCGCTGCTCCTTTTGTTTTGATCCGCTTATCACCAGACAGCTCCGATTTAATCCACAACACCATTGTTGCAGAGTCTGTTTTAACGTTCACTATATGTAGCCCCCATTTTAGAGCTAGATTGATGCCTTTCATCACAGCATCAAGTTCCGCAACATTGATATGGACGCTATCATCCTTTTTGCATAGCCAAGCAGCATTTTCAACAGCCACTTCTATTTCCAATAATACCCCTAATGCTACACTGCTAGCATCAGTTCATATCACCCCTTCATGGCCCTCCTTTACATGCCATTCTCCTCTCACAGGGTCCATTTTTTTCACTTCTGCAATGACTTCTTGTATCATGAGAAGCACTTCTTGATCAACTGCATCTTCCCAACTGTCTGTCCCAGTCTGCCTTTTAATAAAACTGCACGCAGTTCGAAGCCATCCAGCTATTGGGTAGTGGCCAACCAGCTTTCCACATATAGAGAAAAGCTCTCTCTTGGCTAGGTCAACCTTGGCTTCAGGGATCTCATTTCCTCGCGCAAACATCAATTTTCCTGCCTTATTTTCTGTAGTCGAAATCCCAAAGCCATTCCATTTTCCAGTGACTCAGGCGGTTTTGTCGTTAGTCCATATGCTTTGATATGCTCTCTCACCCTTTCCGCACCCACCTCTGTTTCGTCCACTAGTACATCATCGATGTAAGAGCAGGTGCCTCTCTTCACTGCATCGTCTTTGGCCAGCACTGTCTTAAGAACTGCCGTCATTATCTTTGGTGCGGAGTTCAGACCAAATCCTAATCTGGTCAGACAATAAACTTGACCTTTGTACTCTACCAATTGATATTTCCACAATTTCTCATCCACATGAAGTTGGAGGCAGGCTGACTTCAGGTCCACAATTTTAGTTGCCTGCTTCATCCTCCTCCATTTCCTTACGACTTCTTCACACATGTCAATTCCGTCCTTCGTGTGACAAGCGACAAACTTGTTCAGCTCACAGAAATCCAACACTGGCCTAACTTTCTTCTTAATAGGTTGGACCACAGCCATGAGTGGCAAATTTCCTTCAACTTTCCCTGACCACGGCATTAATATTCCTTCATTTATCCATCTCTCAACTTCTTTTTCAAACTGCGGCTCCGCAGCTCCTTCCAGTGTACTTTTGTAGCAGCTGACCCGATTCGTCAATACAGGTGGCTCCGCGGTCCATCGCCATTCTACCATCCATTTTTCGCCATTGAAGCAGGCTCGAAAGTCATCATCCTCAATCAGACATGGTCGGGGTTTCGACGGTTGGTTGGTATCACCCCTGGATACACTTCCTGTTATTCCCGGTGCACTCTGATTGCCAAATTTCACCTGGCCTTTAGCAATAGTAGCTCCTCCCAGTCAGTCTATCGTGTCCAGCCCTAGCACCACATCAATTCCTGCAACCAGTCTATCTAGCACGAGCACTCTTAGTCGCAATGGCATATTCCTTACTACAATCTCTGCATCAGCCTCTCCACAGCATTCCACTTCTCTGCCATCCACCGCTCTAACGTTGCTGGTTTCATTCCAAGAGTTGGCGACGTTCGTAGTAATAAGTGTTGTTGTACATCCAGTATCAACAAGAGCTCTAGCCCTTTTTCCATTGATTGTGATCACTAACTGTGGCAACAAACTCTCATACGCCTGTTCAGTATAAAAGGGGTGACTACTGGTACAATAGCACCCCTTTACTCGTTTCCCGGAAGCGAAGGGCAATTCCTGTTAATGTGCCCTACTTGGCCACACCGAAAACAGATAATGTCTGGTTGTGGCTCCCTACAGTCTCTCATCAGGTGTGGTTCTTGACATCGAAAGCATTTACCGGTAAATCCACAGCTTTGTTTCATCACTGGTCGCTCCTTTCTGCTTGCCACAGCAGCCGCGACTGCCCCCAGCTCACCGGGCTGTTTCGCCAAAACTCTAGCATGCCTTAGAACCTCCTCCACCTCCATGGTTTCAATATCACTAAGTCGTTGCAGTTACATGGAGATGCGATCAGGGAAACCAGTTACAAGCGCCAGCTTTACAGTCTTCTCAAGGCTGCGTCCCCCATATCCAGCCAATCCTGCTAGTCGCCTTATCTCTGCCACGTACACGTCCACAGACTCCCCAGTCCAGGTGACTCTTTTGAGCTTGTTGTAAGCCTCAAACGCGCTCTCAGAAAATGCGGTCTTTAACTGGTTTGTACCACGCGCTCAAGATCAGAGGAGAGAGAATTAGAGATAACTTTGTCATTTACGGCCTTTGATGTGTTGCCATAGATAGTCGTGTCATCAGCATAGATGTCAACGAATGATTTAAGTGTGTGTTTTGGGAGATCATTGATGTAGATCAGGAAGAGAGTTGGGCCCAGGATGGACCCCTGGGGGACTCCAGCATTAATACTGTGGGCCTCTGATTTCTGCCCATCAACCACTACTCTTCTGAACCTATCAGAGAGAAATGATTCTGCTGCAAGTAACACTTCATGGCTGTTAGCCAAGTAATGGTGAACACTTCTAAGCTCTCCCCTGACACATTCTTCAATCCCAATCAGTTCTCTTTCTCCTTTCTTTCTTGAGATATACAGCCTGAGCACGTTAGAATTTGGGTGAAGTGCTCCATACTTGATTAAGAGTTTTCATGCGTCTCTATCCAGCTTTTTCATTTCTTTCTGTGTCCATTCCACAAAAGATTACAGCAGCTGCCCATAAATTGATGGCTAAAAAAAGGTTGGTACATTCAGTCTAGATTTCAGGAGCAGTTTGAGTCTCCTCATATACACCTCTTTCGTCTTCTCTTTTATTTCATTGAAAAGCATCATATCAAGTTCAAGCAACCTCAGGTACTTGTAGTCTCCTTCATCAGGATCTTCTAATCTTTTACCATTTGGCAAAATGATGGCTTCCATGGCTCCTCTTTTCTCTCGTTAAGACTAATTTAGAAACTTCAAACTCCATAATTATGTCTTCACTCCACTGCTGTAGTTTGAACCAGAGGGTCATTTTCCTTTTCTGTTTCGTCAAGCAATTTCAGACCATCCATAAATAACATATGGCTGATCTTTAGTCCATTCTTCTCCAGTTGGTATCCCATCTTTGTCTCTCTTAGTATATGTGTCAATGGTATGAGTGATATCATGAACAGAAGTGGTGAAAAGGAATCTCGTTTCCCATCTAAAAAAAGGTTGGTTTTCCAACTGCTCATACTTTTCCCTATGAACTCATTTTACGCATCCTGAGTACCCACGAATGCGGCACTATCTCATAAGCCTTCCTGTAATCTATCCAAGCTACATTTAAGTTTATTTTTTTCCCTTTTGCAGTTCTTTAAAATACATGTATCAATAGATAATTGGTCTTTTGTTCCTAAACACTTTTTTCTCCCGCCTTTTTGTTCCACTGGTAGTGAACCATTTACTTCAAGATGGTCATATACTTTGAACTGATTATCCTTGTCAGTGTCTTCCAAAGTTCAAGCAAGCAATTGGTCTATAATTTTCAACATCTGTCCCTTTAGCAGGATCTTTCATTATTAAAATAGTCCCACTACAAGCCATTCTGGTATCTGGCACAATCTGACACAATCATCCAGAGAAACAGCAAGCCTCTCATCGATTCCTGTGAAAGATCACAACAAGTACTCATGAATTCCATCAGGTCCAGATTCTTTCCACTTAGGCATGAAATGGTTTGTTTTCTCAAATCTTCAAAATGTGGATATCCTCTTGTTTGTGCCCTTCTAGTAACTTACTCTAGCGACCTAGTCAGCATCAACCTTGTGGGAAGTCTCTCTTGACTATGTACTTGACCAAAACTTTGTCGCATTTTGAGGGTTAGGAGCCACTGTTTTGGTTTCACCTCCTTACAGATTTCTAGAATAACTTGTTGGCGTTAAACTGCTGAATCATCATCATCATCATCATCATCATCATCATCATCATCATCTACTCACTGGGAGTTCTCACACAGGTCATCATCAGCATCACTCACTAACAATAACCTATGCTTTCCTCTGGAGTCCGAATGACAATAATTCTCTTCAGATTTCCTTTTCTGTCCACCTCTTTCAATAACCATTGCAAGTGACTTAGCGTTATCACAACAATCGCTTACCATTGATTTCTTGTTGATAACAATCATTGTTTTTTACTGGGATTTTGGTGACAATACGTCTCCCCAAGGTCCCAGTCCTCTCCATACTGTCCCAGTGGAGATCTGGTTAGTGCTCTTCCTCCTCTGTCTTTCCATCTTCCTTGGTTCATCATAACTATTTTGTGTGGTATCCGGCGAGATGAAGTTTTTTTTTAATTCATTACTTTATAAGATATCTTGCAGTTTCAGTCCCCATGGTTTCATGTGATGTTCCGCCTGCCATTTTGTTTTACTCATTAAGAATTTTCATGTAAGTATTTACCAATGATCGCTGACTGAAAATAACGAATGGTGTTCTCTGGAATCTGAGTGACAGCAAGTCTCCTCAGATTTCTAGTGCTCTCCACCTCTTTTGATAACTGTTGCAAATTATTTAAAATTCCACATATTTAGTGGGATGCATCGTTACAATGCATGCAGTGATTAAAAAAATGTCTTGTTCAGGATTTGACCACCCAAAATTTGATTTCTACATTTGGAAAATTTATTGCCTCTTTAAACAGGGTTAAAAATCAAACCACTTAAAATTCTAGAAAAATTAAAGCCCAATCAGATACGAAACTTCCTGGTCAGTAAGTTTTTATGTCCAATAAGTTTTTATGTCCAGTTAGCCTTTTCAAGTGGGTTTACTGTGTAGTCTATCCCTAAATAGCACAAATATCTATTTATATTCAAGCAGAACAGGCAAACAAGATTAGTCGAGTTTCTGTGGATCTCATAGATAGATCTTTGGGCTTTGAGCTAATGAACTGTTTGTATTGGGTTTTTTCCGATTTGCAAGTTATAATTCAATAGAGAAGCCAGATGTCTATGTAAACTCAAAAGAAAACATTGCGGTTTGTTTTAAACTTTAGCCATCTTACTTTGAAGGAAAAAAACCTTTATTACAGCTGTGACCACCACCACATGATGACACTACGACCTGTGTCAAAATCAAGCAATGAATTTGAACAAATACAAGGCGCAGACAATCACAGCTTGTCCAATGAATGCACATAAACACATGTTCACAGCATTATCATAGCAACCGTTTATCATCAATTTCCCACTGGCAATGACCGTTAGTCTTCCATGGAATTTACATGGTAATAACCTCCAAGGTACTAGTACTTTTCACTCTCTTCTAGTTGAAGTTTGGTAGATGCCCTCCCTTCTCTGTCTTTCCATCCTCCTTGACCCTTCACGATTATTATTATTATTATTATTAATAATAATAATAATAATAATAATAATAATAATAATAATAATAATAATAATAATAATAATAATATTCTACTTGTTCCTTCCTTAATCCATATCTTATGCTTTGAAAAAGGTCAAATACAATTTTTGAAGACCAAACTGCTTCAAAAAAAAAAAAGCCAATCTGGTAACCCTGGACAAGAATATGAAAGTTACCCCCCTTTGATGTAGCTTCGTTTTCAAGTATCATTATAATTATATATGATCATTGTTGTAATAGTGTGGGAAAGGAACTTGTAATAATTTCGATGTGCAGTGGTTCTTCACTGAAGAAAGAAGTAAGCAATAGTTATGTAAAGAAAGGGAACATTCAAAAGAAACAAGGCAAAAAAAAGAATATTGTCTGCCAAGAGGTGCTGGACTAAAGGAGTAAATTCAAGATTGGCTCTTACAATGTGATTTTATTATTTGTATTGAAATATGTAGCACAATATTACTTTCTGAGTATTTATAATATTCATTAATTTATCTCATTTGGGCCAGTTTTATATTAAAAAAAAGTGGGGGGGGGGCATAGAAATGTTAATGTGCTATCCAGAAAAATATCAGCTTTATAAAACATATTTGTTGATTCAATATATTTCTCATTCTATGGAATTTCTACGAATTCACCCAGTTATTATTATTACTACTCACTAGGAGTTTTCACACAGGTCATCATCAAAGATTTCTTTTTGATAAAAACCTATGGTGTTCCCTGGAGTTTGAGTGACAAGAAGCCTCCTCTGATTTCCAGTACTCTTCACCTCTTTTGATAACTTTTGCAAATTAATTTGCATTATTGCAACAGCTGTCTACTATTGATTTCTGTTGGTAGCAACGATTGGTCTTCACTGAAATATGGGTTGCAATAGGCCTTCCCAAGTTCCCAGTTCTCTTTGCACTCATCCAGTAGAGGCCTGGCTAGTGCTCTTCTTCCTCAGTCTTTCCATCCTTCTTGACCGTTCTTGATTATTTGGTGTGATATCAGTTGATGCCAACACTTGGATGGTGAGGTTGGCTTACAATTATACAGTTTCAGTTTTTATGTCCATGTGATGGTTCTTTGCATTTTACTTTCTATAGCTCATGTGTATTAGTCTCCATATTCAAGGGTTTTCCTTAATATTTCAACCGTTTTCATTATTGTTATCCGTTGTATCTTCTTAGCCATTCCTCTGATTCCAACACTCCTACTATTAGTGGTGTTAGCTTGACTTTCTTCATCTTCCATGCACTCATTAGGAGTTCTGACACAGGTTCTCATCAGAGATTACTTACTGACAACAACTGGTGGTGTTCCCTGGAGTCTGGGTGACAACAAATCTCTTCAGATTTGCAATGCTTTCCATCTCTTTCACTAACTTTTGTCAATAGATTTGCATTATCGCAACAGCCACTTGCCATTGACTTCTTGCTTACAATGATCATTGGCCTTCACTAGAATTTGGGTGGCAACAAGCATCCCAAAGGTCTCACACCTCTTCGTACTCATCCAGTGGAGGTCTGGTTAGTTCTTTCTCTCCTCGGTCTTTCCACCCTCCTTGTCTCTTCTTGACTATTTGTGTGTGTAACATATTATTATTATTATTATTATCAGAGTTCCCAGTGTACTGTTTTCCCAAACAATTGTATCTGTTCTTTGACTCTTTTTGGCTTAGTTTGCTGCATTCACTTAATATGTGGTTTCGTCTCTTTGGCTACAGGGTCTACATGTAATGTTTTCCTATGTTTGACCTATTTTAGCTTCAATGTGGTTAGTTCTAATCGTGTTGTTCTGTGCAGATGTCAGCAGTGATTCTGTTTCTCTGTTCATGTGTCCTTTTCTTAGCCATTCCCAGCTGTTTTCATCATTCTCTTCTCTTGTCGTTCTTATGAATTGTTCATGTAGGTCTTTCTCCTCCGACTTTTCTTTTCTTGTCTTTTTATTTCCGGTTTCGTCGTTTCCTGCATTGTTTATCTTGATGGTGTGTCTCGTTGTAGTGATCCATCTTTCCGTGTTGCCCAAGTCTTTTCTTGCGTTTTCTGCACAATCTTCTACAATTATTACTCATTTTTCACCCTTTTTTTCCTTTAGTGCATTATTATTAGTAATAGTTGGTCACGCTTAAGTTTAAAATAAGATTTTTATTACTAAACATGTAAATTGAATGTTCACATGTTAAAATAGTTGTTCTTGTAATATTTTTAAATAAAATCTGTCAACGGATTCTTCACAATTCGGTGTTGTTAATCAATGAGAAAATGCGATTTGTTAGTTTGCATTGATTATTTTGACAGTGAACCATGCGTTGTATATTTTCTAATGAAGAGTTCCAATCAGAGTTATGTGTTCATAAAAAGTAAAAAAGAAAATTAATTAATGTATTAATCACTAGTACAAACACGTTGACTTGATTTATCTCTTATTGCTGATAGATCGTCTGTGTTTTGTACTAGGCAGAGATGATGAATGTGTACGCGCGCGTGTTTTGGAGATCTATTAAATGTAGGGGGGAAGGGAGGGAGACAGAGAAAGATAAACAGTGTGTTTTGTTCAAGAGAAAGATTAGGTGAGCGTACGTGGGAGAGAAATATATTTTTAATGAAAATTTGAGAGAGAGAGAGAGAGGCAGGGAGAAAGAGAGAGAGAGAGAGAGAGAGAGAGAGAGAGAGGGGGGGGAGTTTAAAAAATGGAGTATGATTGTGTTCGTTCACGGATCGCTCTTTCTCTTCCGGCAGCGACAGAAAGTTGGACAATGTCCGAGTGAGGATAATACAAAGTTAAAGGTTCTTTGAGATGTCGCAGGTGGGCCAACAGTTATCTCCAACGAAGATCGTCAATGCTTGAGCGTTCAGTGGACTGGGACAGGATATATATTATGTTGGTGCAAAAATTATATCGTTTTTCAACGTTCAACTTCAAAAGATCATAACTCCTTTCATAATAAACTTTATTAATCGGAATAAGAACCATTAGAATCAACTCTTTTTCGTCAACGAGAAACAATTTATTAGCATAGAAATCCGGAATTCTGGAAATGATAAAGTCATTGAAGGTCGATTCGGCATCATCTCAGCTTTGAAGCATTTTTCGCGCAGGATGTTGTCAAGATGCTTGAAAAAGTGATGATCGGAGGGTGAGAGGTCTGGTGAATATGGCGGGTGAGGCAGAGTCTCATAGCCCAATTCGTTCAGCTTCTGCAGGGTCAGTTGAGCAACGTGCAGGCGAGCGTTGTCATGGAGGAGAATTGGTCCTTTCATATTGACCAATCTCGAGCACATATGTTGGAGCTTCTGGTGCATTTGATCATTTTGTTGGCAGTACTTCTCTGCTGTAATTGTTTCGCCCGGATTCAAGAAGTTATGATGGATAAGACCTTTCACAGACCACTAAACAGTCACCATAACCTTTTTTGGTGCAATTTCATCTTCGGGAAGTGTTGTGGAGCTTCTCCAACATACAACCCTGTGCCAAACATCGCCGGTTGTCATAGAGGATACACTTCTCATCACACGCCACAATCCGCTCGAGAAATAGGTCGTTTTTGTTGTGCTGAAGGAGCGTAGAGGACACCTCAAAACAGCGATTTTTTTTTTTTATTATTGTGCAATTGATGCAGGACCCATTTATCCAACTTTTTTGACTTCTCTGTTTGTTTTAACAACTGTTGAGTGGTTGACCTCGAGTTCAACAGCAACTTCTTGTGTGGTTTTGCGAGGATCAGCTTCAATTAAGGCTTTCGAATGTTTGTTATCAACCGCAGCCAGCTGGCCATGACCGCCTTCATCTTCGAGGCTCTTTTCACCATTACGAAATTTCTTGAATCACCGTTGTGCCACACATTTATTAGTGGTTCCTGGGCCAAACCCATCATAGAAATCACAAGCTGTTTCGGCAACTTTTCAGCCTAGTTTGAACTGGAACAAGAAAATCATGCAGATTTGAATTTTGTCCATGCTGTCTAAAAGCTTGCAAAAAAAAAAAAAAAAAAATGAATGAAGAGATTGAGAATGGTAAAGAATAACACGATGCGATAGAGCGAAAAACATGCTTCAAAGTGGTATATAACATGGCTATGTATATCCATGAATTAATTCAGAAATCATAAAAGTAACATGTGAGAAAACGATATTATTTTTGCACCAATCTAATAAAAAGAAAGGGTGTCCTTCTTCAATGCTTTGTGGGTTCTCTCTGCCGTGATGCCTGAAGAACAAAAAAAGTTCCTGCGGGAACAGATGGAATCAATACGCCCTGCAAGTTGATTGGTCAGTGTGTGGCCAAATCGCTTAGCAAGGACATTGATTCACAAGAAAAAATAAACCTTTATTTTATTCATGACTGCTACAGTTTAAACAGAATATCTTCATTATTGTGTGTGGAATGATATACGAAATCAATAAGTATCCACTTCTCAGCTTAAGTTTCATTAACTCTAACCCCAACCTCACCCACTCTCTGAATAATCTTTTCAAATCATACTTAAATATATAAATTACTATTTATCTCTATTTATAAAGTTGGGCTGCTTATCGTACAGGCAGTGCGTAGTCAAAATTGAAATTCTTTAACTTTCTTATACACAGCGCATGTCTATGCGATAGACGTATAGGGTTTGCACGGGGATTAATTCACTATTCATCTCTATTGCTTTCTAATAATTCAATAGATGTTTTCATTTTAATAATACACACAATTTTATTTATGCAAATTTTTTATATCGTGGATAGAAGATTAGCATTTTGGGTATCACTTAATTCTATTCTTTCATTTTTAGTGGTCATGATCCGGTTTTACATTGTAAATTACCCCCCCCCCCACGCACGCACTGTGGCCAAGCAAACAATAATGTCATTATAAAAATTAAATTTCAGCATAATGCATTTTGTACACAAGTCAGACATTTTATTCTTTTATTAAATTGTAAATTCATTACCCTTCACAAAGAAAACACACACACACATACTGCAACCTAACAAGTCAATGAGTACCCCCTCCTTCTCAATCAAATTTCACAAATATTTGGATAAATTCTTTCCAGTCCTTTTTTTTTTTCAATTTATTTATTGGGGTTGCAATTTTTGATTTTCCTCAATTTTATGAGGATATGGGTTTCGTTATTCATAAAATTAATAATTAAATATACAGCATAATCATGCTGACTCACCAGTTCACATCAGAACACCAAAGTAAGCATCGTTGAGCCTTGATCAAATGATCCTCATCATTCTGAAAGACGAATATCCTATTAAATAACAGACTAATCAGAGACAATAGTAACTTAAATTCAATGTTTAAATCATTGGCGGCCATATTGTCTTCAACCAATTTGGATGAAATAGGTCAGGGCAACATTCTTATACTATACTCGAACCTTATTTTAAAGAATGTTTTGGGTTAATCAAAAGATTCCCGGTCAACGACAGCTAGTCAGATGAAAATGTTTTATTCAAATTTGTCTGATCATTAAACAAAACATTTAATGATTGATGATCAGCTTGCATATGCAAATCACAAAGTAACATATTTTAACCATTATTTATTCTTGAGCTATTGATTTTCTTACGTCTGTATTTTGTATGATTCAGGATTTTCCATCAATAATAACAGCATTTTCCCAAACCAGAAGACTGAAAATAAATAAATAACAACCTACGATCCTTCTTGAGTTAACAACTGAAGTTAACAGCTTTTAACAATCTGCTAAGATTTGTTAACGTCTGTTAAAATTCAGTTAAGATATGTATATACGATTCTAATTTCAGGTTTATTATCACATATTAATGTGGCACTATATGCCATAAGTACCACTGCGTTGTAACCCCCCTCCCCCACTCCATCGCTGAGAGGTGATTTGGTCACTTGCAGAAGGATACAAAGGAAGAGACAACAATACAATTCGTCAGAACTCATTCTTTTTCGTCAGCAACAACCATAGGATAAGGACGCATATTTTTGTCAATCCGTAAAAGAGGGGACGACCCTTTTTCCCAATACAATAAGTAGTTAGGGTTAGTTAAGCCTTTGTTTTTAAAGTTTAATTGTTATGGGCTGTTAATTGTTTTTATTATAATGTATTGTAAAATCTTGTAAAAATAAATAGTTAAGATATATATATATATATATATATATATATATATATATATATATGGCTGATAGGAAGGGCGCGGTGGATACTAGAAAGCTGATTGGCTAACTAAAATCTCAATAAAAGATGTGTATATAAAAACGACAAACAACCACAGAATTCGGGCATAAGCCTGAAGAATCCTAGAGTGGATGAAACGCGGAATATTCAGTGTAGCTTAATCGCCATATACATTTTATAACTTATTAACTAGCTCTATCTATGTATTGAGCACTTTTGAATTAAATACTTAAAGTTTACGCATAAATCTATACTTTCGTATATTAATTTTATGTGAGTAAATTAAGTAGTTATATATATATATATATATATATATATATATATATATATATATATATATATATATATATATATATATATATATATTACAAATTGTGTTGCGTATTGTTTCATCTGCTTAAACATCAGGATGGGGTCTGCCACCACCCTTCTCAGCCAGAACCCAACAGGAAGAAGTCACCTCAAGGAATGGATACCGGAGAAAACCATACCTAATTCCAAGTATACATTCACTTCTTTGAAGATGACTTCCAAGTAAATATACCCATAGTATTAATTGGGTCAGTCACTCAAGTGGTTCGGTTGCTGTTTGTAACTGTTAGGCGGTCACACTAGTGACCGACCCATAGAATTACATACTAAAATAATATTTCAAGTTTTAGTGATGAACCTTTTTTGAATGACCTTAGAGTAGAGGTTCTCAACCAAGGACAAATTTACCCCTAAGGAGTAAAATATTATATAATCAGGGGTAAATAATTGAAGTATCTGATAATTTAAAAATAATAATTTATTTCAAGATTGTGTCATGTCTAAGAAACATAATACAAATTAACTTCATAATTTTCTATTTAGAAAACGCTTGATTTTCTTTATTTTTGTGATATGAATATATCATTCAAACACGGTAGTGTTTGAATATATGGTTAAGTGTTAGTTTTACTTATTTAGAACTGCTTTAAAGCTTCACCGCTCACTCATTTTGCGACCAAATTCCAAACAATTTTTACAGCTCATAGGTCATCTTCTCAGCTATATTTTGAAAAAAAAATTGTTTCAATTTTCGTCCAGTAAAGCAAAAGTTATAATAAAAATACTGTTTAAAAATTCTCAGAATTTGTAAGGAACGTAGTAACGTTTTTTTTTTCTGATTGGCTGTTGGTTACCATAGCAACTAAATCTGTTATGCTGCTTCAAATTGGCTGGGAATAGCGGAGATGATGACGGAAAAAGATATAAAAAAACTGTTATTAATAATTCACCGCTGTCCTGATATGTCACTCAGCTGTACTGTCGCTGATAATTCACTGACACTGTGCTCAAATGCTAATCGACCTTTCGCCTTTGCTCGCCAGCAAAAACTGACTGCTGAATGAACACCGCAATCTAGAGAGAGAAAGAAAGAGAAATCAAAGAGAGAGAGAGAGAGAGAGAGAGAGAGAGAGAGAGAGAGAGAGAGAGAGAGAGAGAGTAAACAAGTGAAACAGAAAGAAAATATTATTTCAAAGCAAAGCCTAGAAAAATCATGGATTACATAGAAAAATGCGAGCATGAAAAGTAATATGGGTAAGATTACACATAGAAAAGTAAAAAGACTAATTGTTAAAATTGGAAAAGAAAATGACAAGATATTCTATTAAAAATATAATAAATTTATAACTTAAAATATTGCAGTATTAATTAGGAATTGATTATGTAATGTTAAATTAAATTTTTAACAAAAATTCTTAATGCTGCAATATTTTAAGTTGTAAATTTATTATATTTTTTATTAGAATATCTTGTCTTTTTCTTTTCCAGTTTTAACAACTAATCCTTTTACTTTTCTATGTTTAATCTTAACCATATTACTTTTCATGCTCGCATTTTTCTATGTCATAATACTATTTTTATACAAAAACTAAAGTCCTAAACAATAAAAAGGTTCTGTTTGACCTTGTTTTTCTGTCATTTTATGATGGCTATGAATCTTTTGTATGGAAGTAGGGGGTAAATGAAGAAATGCATAAAGCTGAGAGGTCAATGATGGAGGAAAGCTTGAGAATGGCTGCATTAGAGGAACATTAAATCTGGACAGCATAGGGAGATGTGTGCAGAACAAGAGACTTTGTTGGTTTGGTCATATTGGAAGAATAGATGTGATATTTGCAAACACTGGGTATACAATAAACATTTTGGAATTACAGGTAGGTTGAGAGATGATAACCAGTTTGTGTGCAAGAAGTGTAACACAATGAAGACAGATGAGAACTCAGATGTGGAGAAAATATATTTGGATAGTGAATCAACTGAGGTGGTTCAGAAGTTTTGTTAGCTTAGTGAGACCATTGAAACTTATGTTGGCGTGATTATAAGAGTCTCTCCACTCCAACCACCG